>NC_067494.1:44137364-44157364 GCF_947179515.1 Apodemus sylvaticus
CATGCACTAGCAGAGCCTCCCAGGTGACAGCTATATCCAGCTCTAGTCAGCAAATACTTATGGGCATCAATAATAGTGTCTGGGTTTTATAACTGTATATGGGATGGATGGCTAGGTGGGGTAATTTCTGGATGGTCCTTCCCTCAAACTCTGTTCCACACTTTGCCTTTGTATCTCCTGTGGGAATTTTGTTCCCCCTTCTAAGAAGGACCAGAGTATCCATACATTGTTCTTCCTTCTTCTTGAGCATCATTTGATCTGTGAATTGTGTCTTGGGTATTCCAAGCTTCTGACAGAGGGATAATATCCAATATATACAAAGAACTCAAGAAGTTAGACTCCAGAGAACCAAATTACCCCATTAAAATGGAGTACAGAGCTAAACGAAGAATTTTCACCTAAGGAATATCAAATGGCTGAGAAGCACCTAAAGAAATGTTCAGCATCCTTAGTCATCAGGGAAATTCAAATCAAAACAACCCTGAGATTTCACCTCACATCAGTCAGAATGGCTAAGATCAAAAACTCAGGAGACAGCAGGTGCTGGCGAGGATGTGGAGAAAGAGGAACACTCCTCCACTGCTGGTGGGATTGCAAGCTGGTGCAACTACTCTGGAAATCAGTTTGGCAGTTCCCCAGAAAACTGGGCATAATACTATTGGAGGACCCTGTTATACCACTCCTGGGCATATACCCAGAGTGTTCTCCAGCATGTAATCAGGACATATGCTCCACTATGTTCATTGCAACCCTATTTATAATAGCCAGAAGCTGGAAAGAACCCAGATGTCCCTCAATGGAGGAATGGATACAGAAAATGTGGTATATTTGCACAAAGGAATACTACTCAGCTATTAAAAACAATGAATTCATGAAATTCTTAGACAAATGGAGGGAATTAGAAAATATCATCCTGAGTGAGGTAACCCAATCACAAAAGAACACAAATGGTATGCACTTACTGATAAGTAGATATTAACCCAGAAATAAGTTCTTGAGGGATTGGAGACAGGGCCTTGTTAGTTGCCTAGACTGGTGCCTAACTTGTGGGCTCAAGTGGTCCTCTTGTTCCAGTCTCTTCAGTAGCTGGGCTGGCAGGCATGCACCAGCACCCAGACAGCTGTTTCTTAGAGATCAGCATCTGATGTGAAGGTGACTTTGTGAAATCTGATGAATAAAGAAGGCATCGCCTCCTCTGCTTTGAGAAACTGTATAAGGATATGAAGAATCAGGTACTTGAAAGCACACACATGCAAAAATACACATGCATGTACATATGGACACATGCATACATGCACATACATCCAGACATGTACATGAACACACAGGAACACAAACATATACATATACGCACATATACATACATCATTCATGTGCATGAACACATATATACATACATGCCCACATAAGCACATATATACACACACCATAGACCCCAAATACCCCCTATGTGTGTACATAAGAAACACATATGTTCACACACCTACAAACACACAAGCATATAAGCACACATACATACATACATACATACATACATGCATACACAAACATACATATGCACACAAATATATACATTTGCATGCACACACATGCACATACACAAACACAGACACAAATACACACACATACAGAGCTGAATGCAGAACACAGTTCTCTGAGGGCTGCGGTGTGGCCTCTGACTCATCTAGTGCAACATTCAGTGTGACTAAAGAAGAAGACATTTGAGAGCCAGAGCTAAAAATGAAGAAAAGTAAGATGTTTGAAATAAAGGGGCAAATAAATGTAAGTGAATGTGGTCCAAAGGCCATGGTTTTATGCTGTGTTTTGGGGCAGTCATTAAGAAAGGTGAGGATGGGTGTGCTTCAGGAGCAGTGTGTGAAGAAGTCATGAGCATCTGTATAAAGTAACAGTGCTCAGAAGAGTGCAGGCAGGGAGAACACACTCAGAGTATGGAGAGTCAGCAGAGCAACTGGATGAGGAGGAAGAATTCATTCTAAAGCAGCACAGCTACATCAGATAAAAACTCACTAATCCTAGGGCATATCTGATTATGATACATTGATAGTGAACCTGAAGCAGATGATAGCTATCTTTCTGTTATCATCTAGCTATTATCTGTCTATCTGTCTGTCTATCTATCTATCTATCATCTATCTACCTATCTATGTATGTATCTATGTATCTATGTAAGTATGTATGTTTGTTTGTATGTATCTGTCTATTATCTAAGTATCTGTGTATCTATCAATCTATCTATCATCTATGTATGTATGTATTTATCTATCATTGCATCTTTGTATTTGTCACCTACATATGTATGTAAAATCTTTGTATGCATGTATGTATCTATCATGTATGTATGTAAATATGTATGTATGAGTTATCTACCTAACTGTATCTCTGTATCTCTCTCATCCTATGTATGTATCATCTATCTATATGTGTATCTATGTGTTATGTATGTATATATATGTATATGTGTATATATATATATATATATATATATCAACCAAAAAAAATCACACCAGTTTAGAAAAGTACCAGTTATTGGAATATTCTTTGATTATAATGAAGCAAAGTAGGAGGTAAAAACAATACATACCTCTTCTAAATGAAGAATAAAATAATATGATGGTGACAAACTAGTTTCCTTTGAGCTTCTAATGAGCACAAAGGAGAATAAACATTGGGCCTCTTGGGAATAGAGATGATAATGGATGGAACGGGAGTCTAGAGGTGGTAAGCTGTCACAGCTGCGGCCATGCTGACTGCAGGTAGTAGAGGAAAAGATGCTGAATGTGACTCAAGATGCAGAAGAATGACAAAAGAAGGAAGGGGAGAGGAAGGGCAGGGGAGAGGAAGGGCAGGCTCCTGGGGATTTAGAAGTGAGACCACAGGCGAGCATCTGGGAACACATGAATTGGTGGGCAGCATGGATGCATAAGGCAATAATAACTTACGTGCGAAGCCAGATCCCGCCCGCTACTCTTCATTTGAGATGCTAGAACAGAGATTTACCAAAACCGGCTCCCAAATAATGAGATCAGATTTGGAGTAAAATGCAGAAAGCCATTGAGAGCTACCTTTCTGGGAAAGCCCCAGGCCCACTGACATCAAAGGCTACTCTACAGATGCTGAAGGACACACAGTTCCAATTTTATTTGCCTATCCAGAGGGCAGAGAAGGAAAGAGACAGTTTCCAAATGTCATGAATTCAACATTTTCCTGCCAACTTTGACCAGACAGTACACAGATGGAAACCACAGTTGTAACACCTTTATATAAATATTAGCAAAAAAACTCAGCTGCTTTATAACAACACTGAAATAAGTTACATAGAACTAATTTTAGAAATCCAAAGATACTTTGACATTGGGAGAGAATAGAGGTGCACACCTTTGATTCTAGTACTCAAGAGACAGAGACAAACAGATCTCTGTGAGTTAAAGGCCAGCTTTGTTTTCAGAGTGAGTTCCAGGCTAGGGCTGCATGGAAAGACTCTGTTTCAAAAACAAAAGCAAACAAATAAAAAAAAAAAAACCCCAAATCCAAAAAACCAAAAAAGCTGGGCAGTGGTGGCTCACGCCTGTAATCCTAGCACTCTGGGAGGCAGAGGCAGGCGGAATTCTGAGTTCGAGGCCAGCCTGGTCTACGGAGTGAGTTCCAGGACAGCCAGGGCTATACAGAGAAACCCTGTCTCAAAAAAACCAAAACAAAACAAAACAAAAAACCAAAAAAAAAAAAAAAAAAAAAAAAACCAAATCCAAAAGCAAGCAAACAAACAAAAAAGCCCAATAAACCATCTAACTAGCCCATCAACCAACTCACCCACCCATCCACCCACCCATCAACCAACTAACCCACCAAAAAACCAACCAAACAAACAACCAAGAAAAACCAAAACAACAAAAAAAATCAATCTCAATCCCCCCCCCCCGCCCCAACAAAAAACATTAGGAAGACCAAGGTAGTTGTAACTCCAATAAATCACAAGAAGAAAGTGATTTGCTTATGTCCAGTGAAGGAGGAATCCAGGGTTAATACAAATTCCACTTAATGCTACTATTCCCAAAGGCAGCAAGCAACTGCCAGACAGCTATGTTTCTATCCAATAAAAATACATGGCCGTAACAACCAATCACCACTGTGACTTTGCAGTGCTCCAAAAGGGCTGAACAAAAGTATTGAGCAAGGAGGAAGGGAGAGAAAGGGAGAGGGGAAAGGAGGGAGAGGAGAGGATGAAGAGAAGACATTATTTTAGAACTGATACAGTTGGTTCGACAGCCTACAGAAAAACTAGAGATAGGCTGTTGGGTTTCAAAATGAACAGGCGTACATAAAAATTATGTTCATAAACAAAACCAGCCAGCAACAGGGCTGAGGTGGTTGATTTCAGTTCTCAGAAGAGCTACACATGTGCAGCACCGAGAACCAAAGGCGTAAACTAAATTTCATACAAATGAAAACTTTAATATTATCGTTTTGGTTGTTTAGTCAATTTACACATTTCACAAGGCTTCAGTTAAGATTTCAAAGTAATCAAGAGAAGACGATTTTTAAGATTTCTATGTGTGCCAGGCATATGCGAAGTCCTAGTTTGATCCCAAGAACTGAAGCAGTATTCGGCAAAACCAGAACGGGGAAGTGGGAAGGGGTAGGTAGGAGGACAGGGAGAGAGAAGGGGGCTTATGGGACTTTCAGGGAGTGGGGGGCTAGAAAAGGGGAAACCATTTGAAATGTAAATAAAAAATATATCGAATAAAAAATTATATATAAATGCATATCTATGTATTTATGTGTACATATAACATGGAGTCTCATTGTAAAAATAACTTAATTTTTAATTCATAAAGACCTCATATTCATTGATAAATGTTATTGTAAAGATTAGTGTTAATTGGCGACTAGACAGAACCTGGAATTGCCTAAGGAACAAGTCTTATGAGGTTAGCTAGGATAGATTCATTGTGGTGGTTAGACCTGCACACTGGCTTGGGTTCTGGACTGAACACGAAGGGGAAAGTGAGACAGGCAAAGCACTCCTCATGTTTCTTCCTGAGTGTGGATCTTCTATGACCTTCTTTTGCAAGCTTGTGTGCTCTAACTTCTCTGTCATGCTGGACTGTACTCCCTTGAACTGTGATACAGACTAAACCCTTCCTTCATTGAGTTTTTTTGGGGCAGTTTTGTTTGTTTTTCTCACAGCAATAGAAAAGCAGCTAGGTCACCTATCTGTAGTCCATTGGCAGAGGAGTCTGAGATATGATGTGTCCAGGGAACACGTCATTAAGATGGCTTTAAACGAAAGACACTTGACCTTTCTCCTAAGAAGAAATATTCGGATTAAATCTGAGATGGCATGCCATTTTTCTACTGAACTTTGATCATGACAAAAATCTTGTCTCATGAAATTGTTATAGTGGCACAAAGAGATAGATAGACACTACCTGATTTGGGGGAGTTTTTATCTTTACAACTTTTAGGAAGAATAAATGGGCAAAAATTCTGGAGCAAGAGAGAAAGAGAGGGCGAGAGAGAGAGACAGAGAGAGAGAGAGAGAGAGAGAGAGAGAGAGAAGTTTAACACTGACTTCTAGCCACCTCACCAACTTACTGTGATGCTTTCCAGGACAGCAAAGTATCATCAGGCTCCAGGTCTATAGTAGGAAAGCAGAGAACTAGTTAAATCTTTATTTAACTAGTTATGAACCATCATGGAAAGGGGGAAAATAAGCATTTGTTATGAAGAAGGAAATGCAGATAGGAAGCGCGATCTGCATGAAATACTGTTCGAGACAGGCAACAGCACAGTGTTTACTTTATTACCATCTATGTATGAAAATATTAGGATGGGGAGCAACCAGAAATGATTCATAAAAAACTGGAAGCAACGGGGGTTTAGGAGGACAAGGAGTGAGGAAGGAGAAGGGGGAGGAGAAGAAGAGGAAGAAGAGGAAGAAGAAGAGGAGGAGGAGGAGAAGGAGGAGAAGGAGGAGGAGGAACAAGAACAAGAAAAGAAAGACCAAGAAGACCCCCTTTCTTCCCCTCCCTTTTCTTCCACTTTCTTGTCCTTCTTTCCCCTTCTCCTCTCTCTCTGTCTTTCCTAATTTCCTTCCTTCCTTGCCTCCCTCCCTCCCCCCTCTGTCCCTCCCTCCTTCTCCCTCTCTTCTTTGTTCCCTCCCTTCCTGGCCAACTTCTTAACTTCTTTCTTTCTGAGTCTCACGGAGCCCAGGCTAACTTCACCCTAAGATGTACGTGAAGTTGACGTTAACCTCCTTTCTGATCTTCTCACTTTCTCCTCCCAGGTTGCTTGGATCCCCGGCATGATCCCTCATTCCCCGTTTATGTGGTGCTGGGGTCTAACGCGCCCCCTTGCATGCTTGGCAAATACTCTACCAATGGAGCCACAGCCTCTGATCAGAAGCTGAATTTTACCATCATGCCTGGTTTAGAACTTTTAAGTTTTTACAGAATGTGCATATATTATTTGTTTTCTTGTCATAGATTTGTTCCCAGTTGTCCCCCTAACCCCAGGACTCCTGTATAAGAATTTTGGTCTTCATGGTAACTGGGAGGTAGTGGGACCTTTAAGAGGCAGAGTCAAGGGGAGCCTTGGGCAATCTCTGTCCCTTGGGATCTCTGTCTGGTGATCTCACACACACGGTCTTGCTACTTAGAAGCCTGTCCTCCACCATAAGGCCATGCAGCCAAACGGCCCACATCAGCTTTCAAAGCTGGGCTTTATAAATGTCTTTCCTTCATAAGTGTCCAGCCTAAGATATTTAATTGCAGCAATGCACATTGAGCTAATACATCACTGAGTACTCGTCGTTACTTCACAGAGTCCCTTGATGATCTCAGCACTGAGGGGATGTTTCCCACATATTTTAGAGTCTGCTATACCAACACCCAATCTTTATGTTCTACCCTCTGAAGACAGAGTTCCAGTGACTTCTGAGAAGTGTACTACTGAGTACGATCTTTAGCACAAGCCAGCGTTGTAAACAATCAAGAATCACATCCCACACCCCCACTTCTCTCTGCACAGACCTTGGCTACTAGTTCATGCTCTATCTCCTGGCAAAGTGATATCTCTCATCTGCCCTTCACCCCCGCTCGCTGATTCCACAACTCTTGCTCTGTTCTCAGGTTCTGCTTACAAACTCTTAATCATCAACACTCTAAACGTCTCCATTGACTCCCGCCATTTGGTGGTACTCCTTCCCATCGGAGAGACAGAGATAATGTCACGATGAGTTTCATTTCTCTTTCTCTCACCAACATGGCCTTGAGTGGGGCTCTGCAGGATTCTGTGGAAATGTTGCCAAGGGCCACTAATGAGAATGTTTGAGCTTTGGTAGAGGAAGTCTTGATCTGTCATCAAATCTACCCATGGTGGTCATGGTCCTTGCATTGTGACTGTCTATACTCCTGAGTCCATGCTGACAAGGCTTGGGAAGGTAGATGCCCCATTGCTGGTGCCCTGGGAATGCGGCTGGAGTTTGTGCCCTCTCTGGCAGAACACAGGGTCAGTTTCTTCTGCCAAGTCCTCATGGCTCCATTCACCCCCAGTGACTCCCTTATGAGCCCACCACTCCAGCCCAGGACAGGACTTCAGATGTCCCTCTTGCCCTCATGTCCCATCTACATAGAAGCTGTCGGGGTTCTTCTTGCACCTCATGGTCACCCAATACTCTCTTCACTTTCTTGCCTGCTTCATAGGATGGGCTGTTGCAGGGTCCCCTTCTCTCCACAGGAATTTCTGTCCCTTTGTGTGATCTCCATTTTGTTTCTCAGCAGTTCCACAGAGAAAGTCATCGATGCCTCGTGGCTAGACACCTTCCCATCCCCGCTCCTCCCGTCTGTTCTCGTGAGCATCTGGGCTCATCTTTGCGAAAGGGAACTCACCAGCTCAAACTCCAGCTTCAAACCCCCAAGCGCTTGCTCAGGATAAATGTCAAACTCATTAGTGTGACCTGTAGCATCCTGCACAAGTCTGCTGGTCCCTAGCCAGGCTCAGGACTTCTTTCCAATGTTTCTGTTGAAGCCTTTCTCCCTCTGGGCTCTGGGGCCTCCCAGCATGCTTCTGACCCAGACTCCAAGCTGTCTCTGCCAGAAAGCTTTGCTTCATCCCTGGGTACATCAGTCTATGTCGGCGTCATCTGATACCATCTCTGTTCTTGACCCTTATCTCAAATAATTTTGCTAATTTCAAGAAGTAAAAGAAGAGAGAGCTGGCGAACAGTGCTCCATCACATTCCTAATCACACCTACTGCATCTTGGTTGATAATAGATGCTCAACTAATCTATATTGGGTCAACAAGCTAATAAAAGTGTATGATATCACTGGTTTGAACTAATAACGCAGTGGTGGACAGTGTAAATCACGCTGACGCTGACGTGGGAAGGGTCATGTGGGGTCTTTCTCCTTTCCTGTTAATTATTCTGCCCATGGCTTTCTCAGAAGGGAATTTAAGGAATTTGTTATATTTATTTAAGGAATTCTTATATGTGCTTTAACTTCTTTGTTTGTATGTTTGTTTGTTTGTTGTTTGTTTTCTGGTGACTAGGTCTCTTTGTAGCCCAGGCTAGGTTTCACATTCACCATTTACAAGTTATACCTTTGTGAGTCCCAAGAAATACCAGGTAATGTTTTTTTTTAATAACATAGTATGGCCATGTCATTCACCAAAGCAATAGGAATTCTCTGCTGGGTGAAATGTCCATTGTTACACACGGCCATCATTATAAGTAATTCCTTAGAAAGGAATCTAACCTTGTTTCGTTGTTTTTGAGAGAGGATCTCGTTGTGTAGGCAAGGCTACCCTTGACCTCACTATTTAAGCCCATGTTGGCCTCCAATGTAATCCTCTTGTCTCAGGTCCCCAGTGTTGGCTTTATGGCCATGAGCCAGCACATTTGGTTAAAGTGGATTTAGTTTCAATGTTTTCCTCCTAATTTTTACACGGCACACATGACACATGCTATATCTCATTCTAACTTACAGTTAGTTTAATGGTTGACCTGCTGTACTCGTCCATGGTAAGTCTCAGGGACACTCTCGACAGACACCCCCTGTATCCTCAGGTAGCTTTCTTCAAGTCAGTGTCTCACAATTGTGTTCTTTCCCCTCAGTCTTGTTTGATCTCACAGACCAGACCTGAAATACTCTTTTGCTTCACATTAAAAAAAAAAAAAGCCTTTTCTTCGTATGGTGTGTCTTTGAAAACAGCAAAGAAGTAGTATTCCACTTCCCATGTGCTGAATTAAATATGTTTAAACCCAACATTTCCTCAAGTTAATTCAGTTAATCAGCATAGCTGTTCCTCTCCAGTCCTCGCAGACCCAACACAGTCCCGAGTGCTGGAAACAAAGCTAAGTCTCACCCATCCCTCCTCTCACAATTCACAGAATACATAATCCACCCTGGTCAGTTGGCATTGCACAGTGAGGTGGCCACAGATGACATTGTCCATCGTAAGGAAATAGAATATTTGAAAACATAAACTTACAAGCACAGCGCAACCAGAGGGTGCTTATTCACAGTGTCCTTTGTTTCTCTGAGGGCTCCTGGTAATGCATCCACAAGGAGCAAGATTTCAGGGAGGTGTGAGATTGGCTTGCTTGAGAGCGGTGTAATTGGCACCTGACTTTTGGGGTGCAGAGCAGCCCATGTAAAGTGTGGTGTGTTTCCGCTGGCTGGAGGTGTATGTCGGAGCTTCCGCTGGCCAGAAGCTTGCATCTGTACCTTTCTACGAATGCCCTCTGCTGTGGGGTTCTGAGGTTCTGGGTCCCTAAGTTGCTTCTTTAAGTCTAATTTGTACGTGTTGGTTATTCTTACTGTGCGCCATTCATGCGATAATGTTTAGGTTTGACAAGGACCTTGGCTGAATTGGTGTTGTTGCTGTTTAAACACAAAAATAATTACTTCTCTGGATTTTCATTAGCATCAGGGAAGGTTAATAGACTTTTTTGGTCTCTCATATAGCTATTTAATGAAACAAACATTAAAGGTCTGCTGTACTTGGTATGGCTGTATTGGCTAATAATATATATTCCTTTTGTTCATTATGCAAATGATTATTTATTGTTCTCTCTTGCCTATTCTCACCTCTCTTTCAATGTCAGGTGCTTAGATAACAATGGACATTTCACCCAACAGAGAATTCCTATTGATGAGTGCGTTGGCAATACTATGTCATATAGAAAACACTACCTGATATTTCTCAGGACTCACAAAGGCACAGTGTGTAGACAGTGAATGTCAAAACTAGCCTGGGCTACAAAGAGAGCTAATCCCAAGAAAACAAACCAAAAAAGAACTTAGAACAAATGTAAGAAGATGAAGTAAAGATATTTAAAGTCAGATAAAATTGAGATGAACTCACCTTTGGGAGACCCACTCCAGAACAAAATGTGAGAGAGAGCTGTCTTGGGGGAGAGTGAAGAACAGTAAGAGGAGTCTGGGTTCGTATGAAGGAATAAGGAACACGGGAGATAGCAACGCTGGATATACAAGGTTTTTATTAAAATATTTAAGTGATAATGTAACACAATCTGCAGCATGAAAGATAAAAGCATATATTTAAAACTGGCACAAAACCAAGACAAAGGATTAGAGGTGCATCATTTGTGAGTTTTGGGGTTTTTTCCCTCCCACTCTCTGTGAAGTAGTATATTTTTGATTGTAGATGATAAAAGAAAGGATAGTTAATGTAACCCTTAAAGCAATACTTGGAATAAAATAATAAATAATAATTTTAGTTTTTTTTAAAAAGCAAGAGATAAAGAGATATAGATAGATGATAGAGAGATAGAGAAATAGATAGAAGATAAAAATGGGGCGATAGGAAACGAGTGGAAGATGACAAATAGGGCCAATTCTCTCAGTTATAGCTTGAGGAATTAAATGTTAACGGGTCATCACTTCCACAAAAGGAGGAGACTGGTGTTTGCCTACTGTGTACAAGGAGCATGCCTACTGTGTGCATGGAGCATGCCTACTGTGTGCATGGAGCTTGCCTAGTGTGTGCATGGAGTTTGCCTACTGTGTGTATGGAGCTTGCCTAGTGTGTGCATGGAGCTTGCTTACTGTGTGCATGGAGCTGGCCTACTGTGTGCATAGAGCTTACCTACTGTGTGCATGGTGCTTACCTACTGTGTGCATGGTGCTTGCCTAGCATGCAAATGGCCCTGGGTTTGATCCCTGTGTTTCAGAATCAGCAACTCCAACCCAGCCCAACTGAAACCAAACCCAAACAGCATCCCAAGCTAAGGCAAAGATGTTCACAAAGGGAGCAGCCAGTCAAAAGGACTTAAAATGCTTACGCCTTCAAACCCAAGCCTCAAAACATATCATGGAAAAAATAAAATAGCTACAAGAAAAACTGTAAATCCACAATTATAGCAAAAACAAGCTTCAGTGGTTATTTCTCAAAGTTAATTGAACAAGTAGACCAAAATTGTGTATCAGAAATCATTGTCAACCGACATGGTCTGATTACCATTGTACATGCCATAAATACTAGATGTCACGATGCTCCATATTATGGCTCGCTAAGTAGGTGACATCATCACCACAATGAGATATGTGCACGTCTATCAGGATGGCTTGGGTTTATAAAGAGTAATCTCATAACAAGGACATGGTTCAGCAGGTACAAGTGCTTGCTGTGTAAGCCTCATGACCCAAGTTTGGATTCCTAGAACTCATGTAAAAGTCAGACAAAGGGCAACACGTCTGCAGTCTCAGAACTTGTATGGAGAGTACAGGGTAGAGAAGAGAGAATCCTCCAGAAGCTCACGGCTCAGGCAGCCTGGTGTGCATGGCACAGTGACCAACACCAAGAGATCCTGTCTCAAGGCAGAAGGTGGGGATGGGTGCCTGAGGTAGTTCTCTGATGGCCACACATTCATGACAGTGCATGTACTCCCACATGTATGAACAGCTTACACACATACACACACACACTCACACAAACATATCAAATGCACAGGACATACACATACATATACACACAGACACATACACTCACACACCCACACAAATGCATACAAATATACACAAACATACACATGCATACACACAGGGACATAAACACACACAGAAACATACACACAAACACACATACATGCACACATACACACAAATACAAACACAAACACAGAAATACACATACACAAAGACATACATATATGTATATATACACACATAAATACATACAAATACAAATATACACACACAAACACATACAAATACACACACAAATACACACACACATAAATACATTTTTAAAAATAATAATCATCCACAGTCTTGGTGACGATATGGGGAAAGTAGCAATGCCACATATGCTGGTGGGAAAGCAAAAATGATAGTTTTAGGAAGCATGAGCAATTTCTTAAGATAAACCTCAAACATTCCATCTGGCCACTTTTTAAAAGGTATTTATCACACAAAACGTGTCCAGGGTCAGCATTATTATTAAACTCAGGAACAGAAAACAGCTTATGCATCCTCCTGTGTATGAGCGGTTATGTTCACATTAGAGAATGTTCGACCACAGAGTAGTGAACCGTTGAGCCACGCAGCACAGGAGAGTCATCATGTTGTATGAGGCACTGGGCAGTGTTCTCTTGGATTCTTTCACTGTATAGTTCTGGACTCAATGAGAGAACACCTCAGTGGCTGGCTAGGGCAGACAGATAAGGAGAGCAAGGAAAGGGTTAACAAGGATGACCAAGGAACCCTTCATCTGGGTCAGTATGTCACTACCACAGTGTACACAGATGGTAAAAAGGAGTTTTGTGCCAGCTAAAATAGGAACTCCAGAATATCATGGCAAAAGAAGTCAACGCACAGAAAAATGGTCAATTTTTTGTAAAGAACCAATTACATAAACCAACATCTTTTGAAAACTGCACATGTATGTGCAATGACTTTTGAACTTTCAGGGAAAGCTCTGAATCAAATCATACCAGATGGTGAATGTAGGCATCTTGGAAGATAAACATGCATATGAATACACACCTGCACATACATGTGGTACATATACACATACACATGGTAGGAGAGAGGGAGGCAAGAAAACCAACCATTGACTGCATCGGGAACTTATTGCTTTGGGACTTTCTACTGTTTATGGAGAAAGTCAAACTCCTTGGTTTTTCTTGATTTAAAAAAAATGGCATCTTTTGTGTGTGTGAACATGTGTTGTGTGTGTGAACATATGTTGTGTGTGTGAACATGTGTGTGTGAACATGTGTGTATATGAATGTGCATGTGTGTGGAGGTAATGTCAGGTGACTTCTTCTATTGCTGTCCATTTATTTTTTGAGACTAGCATCTTTCACAGAGCCTAGAGCTCCCTAATTGGCTCCATTGGCTGGTGCGTAAATTCTAGGATCCTCCTGTCTCTGCCTCTCCAGGGAGTCTGGGATTACAGGCTCACACCCAGTGTTCAGCTTTTCACGTGGGGCCTAGCTTGTGTAGAACAGCTAGTCACCATCTAGGCTCCTATACTCTCTAAGACTTCCATCTCTTCAGACCGAATATTAATTTTAATAATTCTCCTTTCACCATAATAATAGGAATCCCTTTGTTCCCCTCCCCGCCCCAAATAGTCATCATAACTTCTACTTTTCATTTGTTTTACAAAGTCTCATTAAAACCTTAATGGCCTGACCAACGTTTCATGGATCTTAAAACACATAAATCTTCTACGACGTTTCTTTTTTTAGGGAGACTGGGTTTCGGCTTGTGTGTTTTGCCCCTACAAAAGCAGTCCGATTTCATACAAATTGAAAAGACCTTCACACCGCCTTTGTCTCCAGTGAAAAATGAGCCCCATTTGATGGCTGACCTTCCAAACAACTGCAGCTTCCGCAGAAATATACTGGCTCTGTCGGCCCACAGCTGTTACCTTCTAAGAATCATTACTTGTGTGCTCAAGGGAAAAAAACTCGGAGAGCTGGTGAGGCCAACACTGCGACGGAACTCTCGAAAATACAATGAAACAAAATGGGTGTCTATAAACCGTGAGTGAGGGCTTTGATTAGAAGCAGAGATGAGTATTTTCGTCCCGAAGACAGGCTGAGTGGTGTCAGCATTTGAGAAAATTGGCTGTTAACATTCTCGATTACGGGAGAGACTTAAAATGGATGTTGCTTTTCATGGCCATATCTAGACATGGATACAAGTGAAAAATTTCAAAACTAGTGAATTTACCAAAAATAAATAAATAAATAAATAAAAAAGTGAGGTGTGGATGAGAGTAGGCAGGGATGCTGGAGCAGGTGACCCAGCATCTCTTGTCCACTTGAGGTCTGTTTTAGTAACGTTTCTCATTACTAATCCAATCAAGCTTAAGGTCAAACTAGCCACGGCGTGGTCTCGTGGTCTCTTGTGCAATGTCTTGGGGCACTGGGGACCCTGTCCCGACCCCGTGCGCTTGACTGAAACCTGATGGAAAAACACTTCTCTCCCCTTCCGTCTCATTCTGGGTCTTTGCTAAGAACTCCCCTGACCACCAGGAACAGGGGTTGCATTTATTTCTGTGAGAGGCAGGGCATTTCCGGTTTGCAAGAAGCGGGTGGAAGGAAGCTTCATTTCCAGCCCATTTCTTGCTTTTTATGCACTCCGATCACATTGCATCGGTCACCTCAGGAAGTTTGGGCCAAGGCTTTCTGTTTTGTGGCACTGGGAAATTTCACTAACATCCTGGCGGTCTGAAATAAATGACAGGGCTCTTGGGTTCCATCTTTAGAGGGTCTCTCTTTGGGTCCACGCTTCTCTTTCTACTTCCCAGCTTCCCTCTTGCTCCCTGGTCGACCGTTCAGGTACTGGGCGAGTATTTGTTCTATTATTCAACTTCAAAGAGGATGAATACGACGCAGAGAATTCAAATATTAAATTGCAGGTACCCTGGCAAGCAAGCAGCCCCTGTAGATAAGCATAGGCGAAAATGTAATTAAAATCAATTAACATGAAATTGGAGTTTCTGGTCATTAATTGTGCACGGTCTGATTTAAGCTGCCGGAGCATCTTGGGTTTTTGCAGACGAGATTAGATCTGCCGATGAAGGGCGAAGGATGCTTTTTGTCTTTGCAAGTGACTTTGCTTGGAATTTCTGTGCAAGTTGCATTTCAAATTAGGAGGTAGAAGGAGGTCATACAGCTCTTGATAGAGTCAGAACTTTTACCCGTCAAGACCATGGGACCCAGCTATTTGCAGCTGCTCCGCATTTTCTACCATCCTGGAGACAGATATTTATTTATTTATTTGTTTGTTTGTTTGTTTGTTTATTGGCATCAATGGCTGTTGTAAACAATTATTAAGTAATAATTAGAATCGTTAAATAATAATTGAATATTATTGAAATTTTTTTCTGTTTTTCTAGAGCTACTTCTTCCCTTTGGGATGGGTGGCAACTGGGAGTAGCACCCGCTATGATTGGCTGGTCCAGAAGCAGCCCTGCTCTGATTGGTTAGCCGCAAGTTCATAGTTACAGAAGTGGTCCTTGGAAAACCGAGAGTCCATTGTAGCTGTATTTACATTTTACTGCTCCCTTGGCCGTGACCATAGAAGCCCGTATCAGCATCGTGCCTTTGTTTCTGCATCTCAGGGTTGTGGAAGCTTCTAGAAGTGACCCGAAAGAAACTGAGCCTAAACTAGCCTAACTCCCCTACCTCCTCATGAAATAATCCCGTGGAGAAGAGTGTTCACAGGCACTTAGACGGTCTGAGGACACATATGTAGGAGGTGACCATGGTTGGCTTTCAGACCAGGTTCCCCATGAGAGTTTACCTGATGGCTTGCTCCAACTGCTTACTAAGAAGGGGCAGCATGGGGCAGCAGCAGAGGCCATACCACAGGGAAGGCCTGCTGCAAGTTCAAGCCTCCCTAGCCTCCTTAGGTGAGAGGGAGAGGAAGGGAAAGGGGGGAGGGGAGGAAGGAGGGAGAGTGTTTGTGCAGTTGGGATATGACAACCATTCTGTCCTGAGCAAATTGGGGGTGGGGTGGGTAGTGGGTTTAAATAGAAAGACACATCTTCATCACCACGACCACCACCACCTTCATCGTCATCATCGTCATTATTATTAGTAACTTAGGCATTATATTTTACACCATATTTGCCCATGAAACATTAGCAAGATATTCTTGGTTTTGTCTTATTTTTTGATAATTTTTTCTCTCTGTGTGATACTAGGAATTGAACCTAAAGCTTTTTGCAGTTTAGATGGGTATTCAACCACTGAGCTACATCTTTTTACAGCCCTCTTTTTCCTTTTTATTTTGAGACATGACTCACTAAGTTCATGAGGTTGGCCTTGAACTTAAAAACTCCTTGTCTCAGCCTCTCTAATAATTGGAATTAAAGGCCCATGCCACCAAGCCTGGTTGTATTTTTTGATGGATGCACCCTGTTACATTTTACACTGTGAGGAATGAAATTACTAAGTGTAAAAGTCTTTACCATACTTTTATTAATAGATCCACTTCTGTGACACCAAAGTTAATATTTAACCAGTAAAGGCCGGAAGAAAATAGACTATGTAAAAAGATGGTTCCTCTTGAGATGGGGGATTGTGGGAGGTCCTACTTTATTTTGTTATTTTCTTCTGTATTTTGCTAATGTCATCTATCAGCGTGTGTTGCATTTGTAATCAGGAGACTCTTCACCGTTCCCATCAGGAACATCTCGCCTCTTCATTTTAAAGCTCAATTGAAAAGAGTGGTCAATTTAGAGATTAAAATGGATCCCAGCCATCAGGGACCTGTTAAGTCTTTTAAATAAATTATCCTCAGGATCCAAGCCAGGAAGAGAAGCAGAGGGAGCCTTAAAAGCAGTCAGTAGATTTATAAAATGAAGTTTGCCGTGGTTAGCTGAGGTCTGCGCTGTTTCTCCTTGGCTTTGACGATGCCACGCCTTCTGCTCAAGGGCATGGAGAGCTGTAGCAGTAAGGGGTCAGCAGCCCTTCGCAGCAGTGCTGCAGACCCTCCAAAGGTCTGTTTAAGGCCATTCTGGATTCATGTCTCCTCTCCTAACTTCTTGTTGCCTTCCTGTTCGTATGACTGAGTCAGTTGCTTTTCTCATGCTTTTCTCATGTTTCTGAGTCAGTTTCTCAGACTTGCCGTCTAGGTATCAGAGTGTTTGCAAAGGGCAACAAAGTGTATGTGCATCCAGTGTAACTGCTGTAACCACTGGGTTCTAGCTGCTCATTACAAGGCACTTGAAAGACTTGTTTCCCATGTCACTGGCTAAGACTTTGAGACAGGGACAGACACCTTGTGACAAAAGAAGCTGTAGAGAATGGAATCAATGCTGACATTTGGAAAAACAACACTGAGGACCAGTGACCATTTAAAATTGGCAGTGCCCATGAGTGCTGGGACATGGATACAAGGGTACCATAGAGGTCATGCCTCCCGGAGCACATACGGAGGTGGGAGGGCCATCTCAAGGGCTGGCTTCCCCTTCTTCTTTGTTTTGAGACAGAGTCTGCCCTGTTTGTTGCTGCATGTACCAAGATGACTGTCCACCAGATTCAGGGATCCCCTTGTCTCTGCCTGTCAACCCCGCCAGCATCCCTGCAGTTACAGATGTGTACAGATGTGCACAGCTTTACATCGTCCTGGAGATCCAAACTCTGCTCCATACCACGCTTGTTTGGCAAGTGCTTTAGTCCATTGAGCCATCTCCTCAGCCTCTCATGATGCTTTTTAAAAGGACCCGTTCAATTTTTCGGGTGGGTGGTTCTTTCCCAGGTTCATGTGAGGGCCTCCAGCCCATTAGACTTTCATAGCCTCTCCGGGGTGGTGATAAGTGAATCAGGAAGTATGGATTCGGTAGGTCAGAAAGTACAGGGAATTCAATTTGTCTTGTCTAGATTGTGAGATATGTGTAGAGAGTGACTGGGCACACAGGAAGCCGTCAGGGGGGCAGGCAGGGAGTGTTGTCCGCCTACGAATGTTTCTGAAATTCACTTAAACAAATCCAACCCTTCCCCTCTCCCTCTCTTGGTTGCACAATGTCGGCGAGTCTCTGTCTGACCAGGAACGAGTACCAGAGGGTGGCTGGGGACTTGCGGACAAGTCTTCTCTGCTCAGAGACTCCACAAGCTGAACTTTGGCAGTGAATACTGAGATTTGTTTCTAACCATTCTAGGCACATTGTATCTTGACTCTAAATGCTCCAAGCTACAGTACTCAGTAGCGCTTTGAGCATATCACACATGCTTTTAAACATACAGATGTGCACATATATATGTATAATACCGGTAAGAGATTGCTCCAGGACCCCTGTGGACATCACCTCTATCGATGCTCAAGCCCATTGTGTAAAATGATTCAGAGTTTATATAGATACTTCCCATACCCTCCCATGTGTGTTAAATAATCTCTAGATGACATATGACACCCAATGTAAACGTATGCAAACAATACTATAGGTACCATTCAGAGAAAATAACAAGAATGAATTGTATGCCCAGACAGTTTTTTGTCCTGTTTTTTAATAATTTATTATTATATGTGAGTACACTGTAGCTGTCTTCAGACACACCAGAAAAGGTTGTCAGATCTAATCATGGATGGTTGTGAGCCACCATGTGGTAGCTGGGATTAGAACTCAGGACCTTCAGAACAGCAGTCAGTGCTCTTAACTGCTGAGCCATCGCTCCAGCTCCAGGTGTTTTGCTTTTTTTTTCAAGTGTTTTTGAACTGAGATTGATTGGATCTTCCAATACAGAACACACAGGCATGCAAGTTTGACAATGGGTAAAGTTACACAAGTGGAGATTTATCCAGCCAAATAATGCTCTTCTCACGTGCATACAGAAAAAGCAGCAGTTACTATCTGTGCTCTGTGAGGAAGTGCTTCCCTGATGGGGTATAAGAGGGATTGTGGATGGACCCTGCAGGATGCAGCAAATTGCCCTGTGTGTTCCCTGGTGATCTGATGTGAATGCCATATGACCAAATTATAAGGGCAGCTGATAGCCAGTGGTGTGTGTGTGTGTATGTGTATGTGTGTGTGTGTGTGTGTGTGTGTGTGTATGTGTGTGTATGAGAGAGAGGGGGAAGGGAGAGGGGGAGGGAAAGGGGGAGGTAGAGGGGAAGGGAGAAGGGAAGGGAGAGGAGGGAAGGAGAGGGAGAGGGAAGGAGAGGGAGAGGGAAGGGGAGGGGAAGGGGGAGGGAGAGGGAGAGGGAGAGGGAGAGAGACAGACAGCTAGTGAGACAGAGGTCTAGAAAAAGAGAAAGGGGGAGGGGAAGTATCTTAGGGTTTTGCTCACGGGCTGCCGTGAGCAGACACCATGATCAAGGCATCTCTTATAAGGACAACATTTAATTGGGGCTGGCTTACAGGTTCAGAGGTTCAGTCCATTATCATCAAGGTGGGAACATGGCAGCATCCAGACAGGCATGGTGCAGGAAGAGCTGAGGGTTCAGATCTTCATGTGAAGGCTGCTAGCAGAATACTTGCTTTGGCAGGTGCCTGACAGGCTGTGGCTGCCATCTTTATTGCCGTGCAATGGCTGTAAGGGCTTAACTGAGTGAACTCTCCGGAGTGGAGTGGACTTCACGTGTCAGTCAAAGTCTGACCTATGTGGTTTTCCTGAGATGTTGAAATTCGGACAAGAAAAAGGATTTTAAGTGGAAAGCCCGAGGGCTGTGGCACCATTTAAGAGAGTGTGGATTCTGACATTTAGGCCCCTACTATAGGCCTAACAGTCCCAATTATTGCTCTAGGGAAATGAAAATCGCTATAATCAGGGGTGGTAGATTCAATAAAGTGTGCAAATTTTATCCAGTGTTTCAGAGAAGATCTTGTAGTTTATAATCTACATTTCCTCTCGTCTTTTCCTCTGTGTTCTCTGAATAAAAGCAAAAGAGAACATTTACATTTAATGCTAAGAGGACCTTCCTATACACACTCACATACATACACACACACATGCACACACACACATATTAGCACACATGTGAGTACACACACATA